>NC_079446.1:22356611-22374111 GCF_903798145.1 Danio aesculapii
AAATGACTTACGGCGATATAACTGAAGAAATCTCCATTGTGCTGAGCGAGAGCGCCTCTGACCAGCGCATTATCGATGACGTAAGCGTGCCCAGGCCCGGATGTAATGTGAGTGCGGGCCGTCGGGGGAGATGGGAGGGGGGACAAGCGTGCTTTGGCCCACTTCAAGGCAACTGGACATAGTGTGAGTATGCCCTAAGTGTCATCAGCATAGCTGTGGTTTGGTTCTTTCTCTTTATTTGGCTCAATGGGAGCATATGAAGTTTGAACAGGAGAGGTGACAGAATTGAACCTTGTGGGACTCATGTCAGGGGTGTCCACCTTGACCTATGACCATTTCAACATATAGTCACCTATAAACCTATACATTCTTTGTTAGTTTGACATAAGTTAATTGCAAAGCTGATTTTATGTATATCCATTTCTGAAATCTTTAAACATTTGCTTACAACAAACTTGCAAAACAAGTTATTTTGACAAAATGTCATTATCTGGAGAAAATAAACCTATATTTTTTTATTGAAAATATTTTTGTTTGAAACTGCAAGAAAAGTTATCAGACTTTTCATATTTTAAATCCAATATTAACATTTTACTCTTACTCATAACTAGGCCCACATGGAATCTGCGCGCAGACTTCCGCAGATTTTTACCCCATGATTATTTACTTGTGTAAATGTGAATAAATTTATATTTGTTTAGTTTTTAAATTAATTTCAGTAATATTATTGACTAATATGAAAATATTCATATGATTTATTTATAATACAGTTTGTAAAGTAATATTTTATGTCTTTTAGTAGATATATTATATGAGAGACTTGCTTTGTTTACCAAATAAAGTGGATCTAACTGGATTTGCATTGTAAACATTAAATAAAAGTTAGAAAGCTATTGCTTTTTATTTCATGTATTAATATTTTAGTTATGATACTTCCAAATAATTCCACATAAATCCACATACATTTTTTTACACAATTCTGCCCAGAAATAGCAAAAAATGTCCGCAGATTCCATCTGGCCCTACTCATAACATCCGGAAAAAGCACGCTATTGTTCAGCAATGATGCTCATTGTTTTTAAATTATTTTTCAATATACGCTGTTCTTTTAAAATTCAAGTTCATAAAAAAAATGTACTAATTGGTCACTTCTAACCAAAAATTTCCATTAGTTCATGGTAGTTTATGTATTCAATAACATGAACAAAGAAAAAACAATGCTAGTACAGCATTTAATAATCATAGTTCAACAATTGTGCTTATTAACATTAGTTAATTCACTGTGAGTTAACAAGAACTAAAAACAAAGAGCTTTATATTCATTAATGTTAGAAAAGAATAATAAATACTGTAATAAATGTATTGGTTATACTTATTAGTAAATACATTAACATTAAAACACTTTAGACAAAGAATGGAAGGATTTTCTTTTTGTGTTTGATAGATATTATACACCGTACACCCATCCAAATATATCTGTTAGCCCATCTGTAACTAATGGAACCTTACTGTAGAATGTTGCCTATTTATGTTTTGTTTATCTGTGTGTCAGTTATTGAGCATGACCTTATAGTCTGAACTTTCCAGATTGACTGCACGCAATTGGTTCATGCTTTATTCTGCAATTTTTAGTGTAGACCCAAACAATCCCAGCAAACTGTTTTGATTAAAGTGAAAAATCACTGTAGAAAACAAGGAGCAGATTTATGAAGGCTGAGTAGCATGCAGATGCAAAGTTAATGGGCAGCCGTGAAATTTCCAGAAGTTTCTCTGCATAAAATGCCAGCTTATGCCACAACGAAGGCCCATGTTGGAGTATGTTGCTTATAGGCTGAAAGGTGTTTAATCTTAAAGGGAAAATTGACCCCAAAAATTAAAAAGCACTCATTTACTCGCCCTCAAGTGTTTTTTTTAAGTTCTTTTTCTTGAAGATATTTTGAAGATTGCTAGAAACCGGTAGCCACTGATATTTAGTCTGTTTACCATTTTAATGGAATTAAAAGTCCAATCTGAAGGAAAAGCGAATGTAATTGTAGTCGGTTAGAGAGAGGTCGGATGCACCTTTTCTCTAAACCAAACAAAATAATATTAAACTCATTACTTTGCACTTCACACAGCTTGGAATAGAGCATACACAGCTGTTTGTGGCAGTAATGAATATTATAAATATAAATATATGGGACATACAAATGAGTGCAAGGTGATTTTTTTTGCCCGCTTTCTATTGCTCACACAACAGCCTTTCTTTCAAAACACATATTTTTAAACTTCATTATCACAAGCAACAATCTGTCCAGAGAGTTTTCTTTGTTTTTAAGACATTTTGGATATATCCAGATAATGAAGCAGATATGAAGCAATGTTCATTTCGATTTTGAAACATCAGGGGCCTCGTGTACGAAGACTTGCGTTGAATTCCTACTCAAACATTGCGTAAGCTGTAAATGTGCGCATGCAGTAAAAATTCAGATGTATGAAACACTGTGTACGCAGAATCCCACGCATATTTACAAAAAGTGCACATTATGACATTACACTCAAATTAAGTTAAAGTTACAATCAAATATAGGTTATTATATACAAACATAGTTGATCTGCAATTTTGTAGCATATGGGGGATGTCTATGTGTACATGTTTAATGTTGTGTAGTAGAACAAAACTCAATCAAGTTTGGAAGAAGTGTAAACGGTGACAACTATTTTCTTTTTTTAAGTGAACTAGTTGAGCTAGTTGACCTCGCTGGTTAAACTAGGGATGTGTAGTGGAGACGTCAGCCTTCAGAACGCAACATATGTTTCTGAATAGCTGGTTGTTCTTTTTCGTTTTCTTTGAAATTCTGAAATTGGTGTTGCAGAAAAGAAACCAGAGCCAAATGTGATCAGCATTTTCTTTGGACTGAGAGGCCCAAGACCTGTGCTGCAGAGCTTCACGCTTTGGGGTTATGGGGTGCCGGGGAGCCAGAGTTTACAGTATATTTTTCAGTTACAGTCTAACGTTCTTAACACCTCATAAATTACACCTGCTGCGACGCCGCCGAGGCTCAGCGAGGGGAAGTGAAGTAAGCAGCAGTGCGATCTGAGCGGGATATTGCTTTTCCGTGACCCCCTCTCTTTCCTTTAGCTCCCCTCATCTAGAATGTGAGGCCTTAAGACTGGATAAGGATAATAATAAAAACCTTTAGACCCCGTGAAAAGCTCACTCTAAGTTCACTCTCAGTTCTCCAAAACTTGATTTGGTTTATATAAGGCTAATTTCTAAAAAAAAAATGTACACAAAATTAATTGTGAAATAGAATGTCCAAATTACTATATTATGTATGTTTTATTTCTAACTCTTATTTACATCTAATAATATTTATGTATATACATTCATTGTACAGTTTATATATTTACAGTGGGGGAAATAAGTGTTTTCTGATGGTGCAGTTGACTTGAAATTATCACCAGATGTTGACAACAACCAAAGAAATACATATATGTTAAGAAAACCAATCTAATTAGTTTACAAATGATGTGCAATAAAATGAAATGACACAGGAAAAAAGTATTGAACACATGAAGAAAGGGAGGTGTAGAAGCAGGCAGTTAAAGCCCAGACAGCAGCTGAAATCTCTTAATAGTTCTTCAGCAACCCTCTTCCCTACGTCATTGTAAGTGAAGTTTTCAAACTAATTTCGAGAGGAGCACGTGATATGATTGACTGCAGCTGGCCACTCATCTACATTCACTAGTTAGCCAATCAGATTAACCCCAACTCACTATAAGTAGCCTAGCTAGAACTACTCTCTTATCTTCGTTTTCCGAAGAAACCCCCCATCCACCCCATCTCCTCCTCCTTTCTACCTCTTAACACGGGGAGCTCTCGAGAACCACCTGATCTCGTACTCCCCGCATATGCTCTATGGACCAGGCGGGAGCCCTGGGCTCACCTATCTCCGAGCTCAGGGTTCTCTCCCGGGACAGCATGCCAAACCTGCTAACAGTTGTCAAACAATGTCTAAGTGTGAACTCTTGAAATGAAGTTTAGCTGCTTCAGTATTACATCATTATTAGTTCATATTACAGTTTCTATAATAAAAATAAGCAAAATGTGCTTGTGTAAGTGTGTGCGTGTGTGTGTGTATATACAGTTGAAGTCAGAATTATTAGCCCCCAACCCCCCCCCCCTCTTTGATTTTTATTTTTTTTTTATATTTCCCAAATGATGTTCAACAGAGCAAGGAAATTTTCACAGTATGTCTGATAATATTTTTTCGTCTGGAGAAAGTCTTATTTGGTTTATTTCAGCTGGAATAAAAGCAGTTTTAAATATTTTAAAAAACCATTTTAAGGTCAAAATTATAAGCCCCTTTAAGCTATACATTTGTTTTCGATAGTCTACAGAACAAACCATTATTATACAATAACTTGCCTAATTACCCTAACCTGCCTAGTTAACCTTATTAACCTAGTTAAACCTTTAAATGTCACTTTAAGCTGTATAGAAGTGTCTTGAAAACTATCTAGTCAAATATTATTTACTGTAATGACGGTTATCAAAAATGAGTTATTAAAACTATTATGTTTATAAATGTGTTGAAATAATCTTTTCTCCATTAAACAGAAATTGAGGGAAAAATGATCAGCGGGGCTAACTTTGTATAATTATAATGCCATTCATTTTATATTATTATACTTGTGTATATATAATTTATTTATTTATTTTGCTCATTTTTCAGCTATTATAATCATTAGGTATGACTGAAATTTATAAATTGCATTCCAGATACTACAGATTATTACCTTTCATAATTCAATTAAATAATAATAATCCCAATTAAATCAAATATCTTACAAATCCAATATTTACCTGAATATAATCATAAAATAAAATAGTATATATTCTAGTGCTAAATAATTCATGTAGCACTCCTGAAAGGCATTTTTTCATACATTTATTTATTTATTTTTCATCCAGTTTCATCCAGCTGCTTTAACCTTCTTCCTCCTTAGTCTGAAATCTTTAATCCACCAGGGTTTGGTTTTCCATCCACTATACTGCATTATCTGTGCAGCATCTCTTCCTGTGTTCATCTTGGAGAATCTTACGCTACGGCACCAGTCTAAACCTTTACACCCTCCCCCCATCTAAAGCTGAAACACTAAAAATGACAAGGCGTGCAGAACGAAAAGTACAGTACGTACTGTCCTGGGGCCCTCAGTTCTCGAAAGTATGCAGCGCTGCAGCGTTTCTGACACGGGCCTGTGTGCTTAAACCTTCTACACACTTCATTCACAGGCTCTGTAATGTGCCCCTCCTGCATTAGTGGATGGTTTCCTGGAAGAAAAGAAAATGATAATAATAACAATAATAATAAAAGATCCATAGAGTGTCTGGGCAGACTGAATCTCACCCCCATATGCTCAGGTTTTCTTACAGTCTGTTAATTTGGGACATTGGGTAAATAGAGCGAGGGGAAAAGTAAGTGTCCTGTTGCTTGACACTTGCCTCCCACATGGCAGCATTAACAATGTTTATTTGAGCGTTTTAGGACAGGCTTACTACACGTAGACAAATTTTTGACTAAATGTCTAAGATTGAATTCTTATTTTTAGCAAGAACGCCCACGTAGACTGAAGGAGACATTTAAAATATGCAACAAATTTGGTCTGTTTTTAAGGTGTGTTTAGGCAAGTGGGTAACTGAAATCGGTTGTACATTTGAATAGAAAAGTCAAAATATGACCTAAAGTTTCAGGGGAGAAAAAATATCAGAAAATGGGGGAAAATGTTTTTGATTTAAATCCCATTTTCTCAGTTTACATTCATTTAGAGTCTATGGTGATGCAAAATCCAGGAAATAACTTGGTTGTTTAAACAAACTGTTAATTCATTCATTCAATCATTTTCTTTTTAGCTTAGTCCATGGCGGAATGAACCGCCAACTTATCCAGCATTTGTTTTACGCAACGGATGCCCTTCCAGCCACAACTCAACACTGGGAAACACCCATACACACTCTTTCACATGCAAACTCCACACAGAAATGCCAACTGACCTAGCATGGGCTTGAACCAGCGACCTTATTGCTGTGAAGCGATCGTGCTACTCACTGTGCCACTGTGACACTCACTTTAAATTCAAACTAATCTAAAAAAAACTATATATATATATATATATATATATATATATATATATATATATATATATATATATATATATATATATATATATATATATATATATATATACACATATATATATATATATATATATATATATATATATATATACATACACATATATATATACATACACATATATATATATATATACATACACATATATAATACATACACATATATATATATATATATATATATATATATATATATATATATATATATATATATATATATATATATATATATATATATATTATGAACTGCGTGTACTGAACTTACTTTCTAATATAAATTGCAGATACACAGCGGCAGGGGTAGTATGTAGGCTAATATATGAAAATGTTAATCACTACTTTAAACCACCTTTGGTTAATGAAAATATTTTGATAATTACATTCTTGGTGCTCATTTATTTGCAGCACAAATTCCTAAACGTTAAACATCAACAGCTGTAGACATATTCTGTCCTGAGCTAAAATACTGATATAATATATATATCAACCAACTCACATCTCTTTTTTCATTCATGAAGTCTCTGTTTTCATTTCAACCGCTAAACAGTACATGCTCATTAGAACTTTCACTTAATTTTAGGTACGTTTAGATCTTGCACACAAAGTTACTGAATTGTATGCATCAATTGTTGTAATTACTAAAGGACACCTTAAAATAGGAAGTTGCCCACATGTTACCAATCAGTTGTAATAGTCTGCTAATATCTCAGTAGCTATGTTTCCATCCAACTGTTTGTATGTGCATTTTGAATATGCGCATAAAAAATGGTTGATGGAAATACCAAGATGTGCATACATTTTGAAAATGTGCATAAATGAGTCGGATCAACTTTTAATTTGATAAGAAAAGATACGAATAAACTACAATGGAAACTATTTTACTGAACAAATTCCAGTATGTGCATTATGAAAAGGTCATGTGATTTTCTTAAAAGAAAATAATATGTGTGAATGAATGAACAAGCAGGCTGAGCACATGTTGTTTTTGGCATTCTAAAACACCTTAACCATTTCAGTATTAGTGTTATTATATTTTTAATTACCTCCAAAACTGTCATGAGTGTCTGTGCTCTGCGTCTCACGGCTTCAAACACCACTACGTGTTCATTACGTGTCGCATTGTCATCTGAGGCGCAAGTCATTTATAAATAAGGAAAAGATTCACGCAGCTTCTCCTACCACAGCTAATTCCGTCTTTACTGATGATATTTGGCGCCAGTTTATCAAGAAGTGACGATTTTGTTCTCTTTGACTCGTTGGATGCTTTATTTGCATGATAATCCAATAATTCCATTTTTGGATGGAAACATAGCTAGTGATACTAAGACTAGTTAGTAATCTGGCGAATCCGGTGATTTCTTTATTCTCTAAGGAGTTTTTTGTATCTATGTAGTAACTTGTAAATGTGATGGAACTTTGTAAAATAAACAACATGTTTCTAAAAGTTCAGCCAATCAAATTGTAGCTGGCCAGATTAAGAAAAAGAAAGCTGTGGTCTTTTCACACATAACAGCAGTTTTGTGAAAAGCCTGTGTGATGTATGGCGATTGTGGCTGTGCGGCCTGTGGCGACTCTGTCAAACCTGAGCTATTTGTGTCGTGCGGAGTCGAGATTTCACGCTGCTTTGCCATCCAAGTCGTGGTGATGATATGAATGGCTCCTTCCAAATTTTAACTGGCCTTGTGATTATAAATCCCCAGAACCATATGTTAAATGTCGTCTGTTTCATTTAAAGACCTAAAATGTTACAGCCCAGGCTAATAACAGTGTGAATAGCCGCAGCACACACTCTTCAGGTGTCTTACCAGCATCAGTATGAGAAGGAAAAGCCACTACTCTATCTCTCTAAATGGTATTGTACATAATTTTTTTGAAACATAAAAACAATTGTCTGCTCAGGCAGAAGTATGATGCCCTCCTCTAATATTAGCACCCTTGGGTAATATAACATGGGTAATCACAATATAATTATTATGGCCCCATGATAATTATGTTTATGATAGATATATGACAACGTATGTTGTCCTGGTAATGTCAAGTTGTCATAACAAAGCCATCACAAACCATGTCAGTTACAAAACTGAGCTAAAGACTGCAATCATAAGTATTAATGATTTTCATGAAATGTGTCATGTATTGATTTTAATATTTAGGTAAAGTGTTACCTGAAGGTCTTTGTTAAATGTGTTCCATAACTGTTGGCACCTCTATGAATTCATAGGATCTGTGAATTCAAATTTATTTCCATTGATATTTAAATTTTTAGTACACTTGGGTGACTAGAAACAGGACATTATTTAATCGTGACCTCCTGTTTCATGGAGTATATTTATGATGAAACACCCAGGCCAAAATCACTCAGTCATTCATCACAATTGGTAAATCCAATGAACAGAGATGTGATTTGCAGCAAAAAGTTGCCGGGGTTCACAAAATGTGATGGATATGAAAATATACTGAAACTATCCACCATTAAGGCAATAATCAAGACATTCCACTCAATTGAAAGTGTTTTCAAATGGACTGTTAGGAGGATGATATGAGTGGATAAGCAAAAACAAAACAAACAAAAACACTTTTTGGTAACTAGTTGTGTCAAAAACTCTTTAAAACGGCAATCTGACACCACCTATATAACCACCTATATAACCACAAACTGGGTTTCAAGAAAAAAAAGCCTCTACTTTGTCCTAAAACAGATGCCAAGCCACATTTACCTTTGATGCCAGTATTATAACGTATATGCGGTCTTGTATATGTGACTCATATTCGCAGACCCACCCTTGCATTTACAGTATGTAGAGTGTTTTTGAACTTCCCTTGCCTGTTGGTTTGAATGTGCATGTGTAGAAGAGAGTGGAACTTTCTCTGTGTAGTTAATAAGTGGATTAGACAAGGATGTGGAGGCTTCCTGTTGAGCTCTCAGCATGAGACACACAGCGAGGGAGGTTAATGACAGTCAGTTTGCTGTGTTCATGTTAATTAAACTGTTGCCGACTGTGTTTACACATAAAAAAAGTGCATGTGAAAATAAAACCATCCCTGCTGAATACGAATAGTATGTGAAACAGTACAAAATAAAAAGAATTAATGACTTTGGTAGATTATATGACAGAACAATGCATTCTCTGGGCAATTCGCAACTTTTTGAATTACAGTAGTAATTCATATTAATTTCTACGATCTCATTCATATATTTTAGTACAATTTTTTTTATTCCCAAATGAGTGAGAATGGTTTCATGTCAGCTTTTAAATATTTTGTTTTCATACAAATGTACAATTTAGCCACATTTCTGACATTACGTAATATAGTTACATTTCCTTATGAGATCAGACTAGATAGTAACAATATTCTGTTCCAAGATCCGTTCCAAGATGACAAATTGAGTCACCCTTAGAATAGGGTACACTTAGGACCCTGTGGTAAATCAAAAGTTATTATTTATGATTTAAAGCTAAACAGTTAACAGTTATATATGCATGTACAGTATAAGAAACATTGTTTACCCGCATATGAAGTGCAAGATCAAAATCGTAATGTGTAAGATCAGCTAGCAGGCTAATCAGTATAGATGTATGACCGTGTATGTCTGCACAAAGGCTAATTAAAAAATCAGTATAAAAGAAAAATGCTTTTCACAGGATTTTTAATCGGGCACTACATGTTCTACCTATTATTACTTCAGTGAACCAACAGGTTAGAGGTCTGCGTTCCTGCAGTTGTACTGTTGGAGCCGTGGGACCTGACCAGATTTCTTATGGTATGGGAATAATTTTCAGAATAAAACACGATAGCGGTTGGTAACTCTGGTGTAATTTGTACGGGAGCAGACGGTCTAACAATATATGGCTCCCAAGTCCTGATGTTAATTTGGAACAGCATATTAGTGATTTCCTCATTCTTATTGAGCACCGGTACAGCCTGAACCAGTGCTTTCTGCACATGCATTTTATCTGAATAACGTTCCTCAGAGCGGGCTGTCCATGGCAGAGCACAGTGAAGATGCGCTGTCCTTAAAGGATGTTCAGCCTTCATTAGATAACAGTCAGTTTACTGTTAGAAAACCCACATCAGAAATGTCTGATGTATAGGAATCTTTTTCATGCGTCATAGACACAAATGGGAAAAAAAAATACTCTCAATAATACCTTACAGTTTTACCCTTTGGCAGTTAAGGGGATCGCACACTGGATGTGCCGCTCTGTGCCACGCTATGCAGCGCCATGCATATTTATAATTATAAACATAGATTTCTATTAGGGTACACACATCAGGGGTGCAAGTCGGCAGCTGTCCGTGACTCCCATCTCTGACTCAGGACACTGTTCATATTACTGCTGCGCCACAGAGCGCCATCTGAATAATTTCATTTTAAATAACATGCGAATGTCTGCTTCCGGTGAATATTAATTCCAACTGTCATATGCGCGCCACATCCGCGGTGTGATCAGCTTCAGATGACTGGAACCTCAGGTTTAAGGTGGAACTCATGTCTCATCAAACAAAACTGACATTTAGTCTACAGTACCTGCACAACCTACAGTTTTATCTGTTATCTTTGTCTTTTGTTAGTATATTTAAATGTGAGATTTTGGAAACCAAAATCTAAACTAAACTAACTAAATTTAGCGGGAACGTCAGGTCGGGTAGAAAATGATTATAAGTGGGCAGCGGGTAAACAAACACTGAATATACAGTGGGAGCGGTCAGGTGCGGAATAAAACCCGGCGGGAGAGGGACAAAAAATTAGTCCCACGCAGACCTCTACAACAGGATCACTCTGAGTCCTAAGAAGAGGACCCGATTCCTGGGAGAAGGGACTTGATTTGTCATGACACCAGATGTAGTATATAAGAACTCATAATACCCATATTTTATTCCATCTTCTGTATTCTAAAAAACCATGTTAAATGTGTGAAAATAAACACGGCTCAACATTAACTTGTTTAATGTATACTGTATCAATTTCAGGATTACAACTGAATATGGACAAACCCAATTGTTGAGTTAAAAGTATTATGTCCATATTTTACACAAAAGACTGATCAGCTCAATTCATAAATAAAATTGGACTAGAGAAATTACTTTGTTTAGTAAAGCGAGAGACAGTGTCACATGTTTACACAACAGTTTAATAACATTAGATAGATAACATTTCCTTGGACATGTTTAAATCAGAGTTAGCAATAGCAACATTCAGCACATCACAGAAAAACAAATAATTAAGTTTTCAACATGTAAGACCACAGAAACAAGATTAAAAAAGTTAGATTTACAGTATTAAACAGCAAGTATCTGTTACTTGTGCATTCCTGTCATCTTTTGTTGCATTCTGTTATTGTTTTTTTCTTTTAGTTCCCCCAAATGACGCATTTAAATGCACACTGCAACACATCTAGATATTAAGCTTCTTTTTAAGCAACTTGGTAATAATAATAATAACCATAAACATTAAAAAACTGACAAATGTTGACTTGGGTAATGTCACCCAGGCCGCATAAATAAAAAGCGACGGGAATGGCTGAGCATCAGTAGATATTAATCCACAGACGGAAATAATTTAGTGTGCGCTATGTTTTGTAGCATAATGAATTAGCGTTTCTCCCGAGAGGTTCATTTTAGACTACATGACATCTGTTTTTCATTTCACAATAATCCAAGAGGCTTTAACAAAATTTTGCTAAGTTTGCGTAGGCAGCACAGTGCCAGCAATGTCGAATTAGATCAGAATTACGTATGAAGATATTCAAATCAGCCTATTGTTTATATTTCATACTCTACAGATCATTCAGTATAGTACTTTAAAAGGATGCAATGCTGTTTTTTTTTGTTGTTGTTATTTTGCTATAGTAAGTATTGGTAGCATTGCAGTGAGATTAGCATTAGCATTAGTTAAGAGGAATTGTGCTTGTTTTCTCTGTTGGTGGTGGTAGGATTGGATAAGGAGGCGGATTAGCACACTGAGCCCCCTGCTTCTCTGAAACCCATTAGGATGTGGTTTAATCAGGTAATTAGTTTGATTATGGATCCCTCACAGTAATGTTCTATGATACACCTGCTGCTGTCACATCTGGACCTGAACACAGAAACATCCTTTTCCCTAGGCGTCGATGCTATCAACAAATTTAGCATTATATGTGCATTTGATATTGATATCTAGATATTGAACTGAATAAAATGCTAATTTTTTTGTATTCAGATATCAACTCTAATGCAATATCAATCATCAGCATGAACGTTGTAGTTATATCGCATAGATGAAAAAACGCTAGCCATATGATGTTGTCTGTTTGGGTTATTACAGTTATTTAAACTTTTATAATTATGAAATAAAGTTATTGGTAAAAAAAAATCATAATAACAATAATAAATATAAATATAAAAGTGCATGTATTTAAAAAAATTACAATTTTAATCCTCTGTTTACAAAAGTATTGTCCCCTATCCAAGTTTTAGGAACATCAAATAATAACTTGACTTCGAGTTGATCATGTGGTATCAGAAGTGGTTTATATGAAAGGCAAAGGCCTCTAGATTATGCTTATTTTTACCAAAATAAAATATGATCATGCCTTGATTTTTAATTAGGATACTAAGGTCTGACTTTGCTTTGACAAAAGTCTTGTCACTTAACAGAAATAATGTACAGTATAAAATATAAAGTCTTGGTGCAGTAGAAAAAGAATAAATATTGTTTATTGACTCTCATGAGCTTGGAGGACTGCATCCATACATCTCTGCAATGACTCAAATAACTTATTATTTTCATCTGTAATAGCAAAGAAAGCGTTCCTGCTGGACTCCCAGCATTCATTAAGATTCTTTGGCTTCATCTTCTATGCCTCCTTTTTCATCTTACCCCAGACATGCTCAATAATGTTCATGTCTGGTGACTGGGTTGGCCAGTGCTTGAGCACCTTGACCTTCTTTGCTTTCAGGAACTTTAAAATGGAGGCTGAAGTGTGAAAAGGAGTCCTGTCCTGCTGAACAATTCGCCCTCTCCTGTGGTTTGTAATGTAATGGGCAGCACAAATCTCGCGATACCTCAGGCTGTTGATGTTGCCATCCACTCTGCAGATCTCTCACACGCCCCATACTGAATGTCACCCCAAACCATGATTTTTCCTTCACCAAACTTGACAGATTTTTTTCATCAATCGATGTTGTAATGTAATTCAAATACAATCAGTTAAACAGACTTTGGCATTCATTTAGTTGCTCAAGCGTAAAACGAGACAAAAAGCCGTTTGCTCGCACACGCCCGTCAGAATCGGCAGGCTAGCGCAGAAGCTCCGTTGAATATACTGGGGTAAAATAAATGCTCATATTATAAAAACATGGCAGGTGAAATGTAATTTAATGCAGTGCTTCTTGTACAATCTTAGACCCACTTTATATGGGATATCACTTGGAGTGAGAGATTGCAGATTTTAAAAGAAAACAGACCTTAAACGCACCAATTTTTCATTGGCATACAATTCACCGGAAACGATTAACCCAGGTTACTGCCAAATTAAAAGTCCTATTAGCATGCTTCGGCATATACCCCATAGGTCTGCTTCAGTATTTGTGAAGATTGGGATGCAGTTGAACAGATGGTTCATCTGAAAAATTTACCTTCTGGCACTTTTTCAAATGATCAACTAGAAGTCAAGTTATTATTTGTTGCTTTTACAACTGGGATTGATGACAAGACTTTTGTCAGGTAGTGTATATATTACACAACATATAATATTTTGACTAATATTAAATGCTTGGAATATTTTTTTATTGTAAACATACAATCATTTATAAAATAGCCATGTGGTTTTCTCCACATAATGTAATCCCATGAATTACAAACATTTTATTTAGTAAATTATATCGAAATTATGCGTTTCTTGTCAATAAAAGAAGAAAAACAGTTGATTACATCTTTTTAATAATCAAGTAATAAAACACATATTAAATAGACAAATATGGTTTAGATGAGTCAATATAAAATGTTTTTCAAAATAATATTTTGGCTCCTTGTTACAGTGTATCTATTCACTTAATTACTGAGTAAGGATGCTTTCACACCTAGACTTTTGTTCTGGAATCTGGCGAGTTATCCCAGTTAGTGTGGTTCATATGTGAATCCAGCAGTCGCACTCGGATCCGCGCCAAAACAATCGGTCTGAGATTGCCCGAATGAGGTGGTCTCAGCTCGATTGAAATGATTTCAGAAGCGGATCTATTATAGTGAGAAAGCAATACGATCCGAACCAGGCTATATCACAGTGTATTATGGATATGTAATAGGATATATGGCTATATGAAGAAAGAATGATGAGTATGAGGGGATGTCATCATTCCCACGGGTAAATGTGCGTTTCATGTCAAATCCAAAAGTGAAAGCTTGCTGAAATATTAACGAGAGATGTTTATTCGTTAGGAAAATTTACCAACCTGCAGTCGTTGTTTATCTGTTATTTCTCTCTATAATGTAAAGCCTGTAATGCATAATTCTAGCTAACAGCTATGTATGAGAAAGTTTTTATTCTCATTTATATTTGGTGACGATGTCTGTGGGTGTCACCATTCAAAATGAAAGCGCAGCTTTTGGCTTATAATGTCTATTGCTCATCGTCAAAAATTAAAATAAGGACGCATGACAGCTAAGTGGGATTCTAAAAAATAAACCCTGAAACTGAGCAATATGAGGAGAGTTTACTCGCACGTGACTTGTTTTAGCTATTTTGGTCCGTTTAAAAACTTTGCCGTGTGAAAGTGAACCGCACCAAGAACAAAGTGCAACATTGTAACAATTTGAATCCCATTTCGGAACAAAACAATCGATCCACAGGTGTGAAAGCACCCTAACTTTATTTAATTACATGTACTTACTACATGGTTAGGGTTTGAATTTGGGTTAGATTTAAGGTTAGCTGCATTTTAATTATTCATAATTAATTGTAATCAATAAAGCAAAACATACACAAAAACATGTGCAAAACATGTGCAATAGGACACTTTAAAATAATGTGATATCTAAATGTATTCTAAAATGTCAACTTAATTGTAAAAATTTTAAGTGTATGTAAATGTAAAATAAGTCTAATTGTCTGTTCATTTCAAACTCTTTGTTTTGGCCATTTTTATTTAACACATATAACATACAGTAGCATAAGCACTGTTACAAAATTAAATTTTGCATTTCTACTGTAGTTTGGTCATGCCGCACTTCCCTCTTCTTTGTCCCAAATGTTCGTCTCCCCTGGATAATGAGCAGTGTTACCTGTACAGGTGTTTCCACTGCTCTCCGGATGCAGTTCCTGTAGGGAAGGATTAGGGTCGCTGAACGTGAGCGAAGCTGAAATTCCAACCAGTCCATGATAGCTTTCAACTTTAACCCAGATGAAATACCAACAGCAGGAAAACAGAAAGCCAGTCAGTGCTGCGTCTCCTTACATGGCCTTAAAACCCGCTCTTGCTGAATTCTCACGCAACAAATGCATTTCATTTCTCTCGGCTTTGCATGTTATTAGTTCTTCAAATGCTTAATTAACATAAACATCCCCATAAGAGTTGTTCTGCCCCGCAAACATGTTATAGAGGCCACATTCCTCCCTGGGTTATACGTTCCTTCCTGAGCTAATATGCTAATTCGTACTGTTTGCCAAACTGGATCATATCCCAAGGTAATATCATCTCCTCGCTTAATTAAACCAAACATAAATGGATTGAACTGTGGAATGTGTGGCGTAGTATGGCGAGATGGGTTGATGTTTTCATAAAGTGTCGTTCTTCTGTGGTGTTGTGATGCAAGACGAGTGACGGAAAATTTTAGGTCACATAGTTTTGAACTTGTTTTGAGACCTCTGTACTCCTGTCTTGTTTAAATGTCAGAATGTCTGTGAAAGTATGTATGTGTACATAACAAAACTGAAAACAAAAACAATTGTAGAAACAATTTAACTCCGCACTCTCTAGTAAATTCCACAATCAAACAGCAGTGAACGTATATGTATATTTCATTTTATTTATTTTATGTGTTATTTACAATTACTTGCATAAATACTTTGCATACATTACTCCAACATGCATACAATAAATATTACAAAAAAAAACTTGGTCAATTATTTGCAGCAAATTATCTGTCCTATTTTGCTGAGAAAAAAAAAAAAAACATTTATTCTAGGATGCATTTCCCAAACAACGACATAACTTGTAGCTGAACTATAATAGTACGATGCATCTTTTGGGAAAAGAATGATGTCACAGATCTATCGTTTGAACCACGTTCGTCATAATATAAAATGTCCATAATGACGCTCAGGGTGGAGTAGCAAATTCTTTAGAGAAAAACCCCATACTTTTTTGTGCAAATTATATTGTTTGCATTAAAAAAAATCCAATATTAGTTTAGATAAAAATATGCTCTCTTTTTTTATATTAATTAAAATATATATAGGGCCTATGTTTTCTTTACAAATGTTATTGAGAATATGCCATATTGGTTGTAATTTATAGGCTATTTATTAAGAAAGAAAACAAAAAATCCTACCTAATAATAATAATAATGATAATATCATATCTTGTATTATTACGTAGGATATTGTTCATTTATTTACTTATTTTTTGTCTATTTCTACAGTTTGACACATTCAAACTGTAGAAATGTTCTAACCAACACACCCATGTCATATAGGCCTACAGTGCTGATACATTTCTTTATAAATAACCTACTATAAATTAAAAACATTTTTCACAAGCTTTGGAGGCATAACGTAATTCCACTTTTAAATAATAGGTCACCTATAGCTTTCGTTATGAGCC
Source organism: Danio aesculapii (assembly GCF_903798145.1). NCBI lineage: Eukaryota > Metazoa > Chordata > Actinopteri > Cypriniformes > Danionidae > Danio > Danio aesculapii. The sequence goes on from NC_079446.1 coordinate 22,373,593, forward strand.
ATGGCTGCTTTCAAAATGGCATAAATTATTTTAATGCACTGCGAAGGGAACGCAATTGTCAATATCGCTAAAACTGTAAAAAAAATACCTTGAATGTAAATTAAGAGAGATGATTTTAATGTTTTTTTGTTTTTTTTTATCATTCCAACTTTAAATGTAGAAGTGTAGTTGGAAATGTAAAAGTTTGTAACGCAGTTTGCGAATGTTAGTTGGAACAATGGATTTGGAAAACGTAAAACGTTCATAATGACGCTCGGGGTGGAGTAGCAAATTCTTTAGAGAAAAACCCCATGCATTTTGTGCCAATTATATTGTTTGCATTAAAAAAATCCAATATTAGTTTAGATAAAAATATGCTCTCTTTTTTCTATATTAATTGAAATATTTGTAAACGGCACATAGGGCCTGTTTCCTTTACAAATATTATTGAGAATATGCCATATTGGTTGTAATTTATAGGCTATTTAGGAAACGCCAAATCAACAAAATATGTTTGTAACGACACAACTTGCAATCTTA
>NC_079446.1:22379111-22381611 GCF_903798145.1 Danio aesculapii
CACAGCTGTGTGTTTTTATATATAAGCGCTATCATATATGAGAGCGGTCTGGGCTCCTCAGGCTGGTGTAGTCAGCGAGCGGTGTGGCTGCTGCCAGGTGGAGTGCTGTTTGTCTGGGCAGAACACGCAGAGTGAAGCTGGCGCTGCTCCCAAAGGAGAAGCACTTTGCTAATCAGATCGTCTTCAGCGCAGGCTTTGCATTGCAGCACAATGGCTCTTTCTGCGGGCCTGTGCTGGAGTAAGTATTTCCTGCTCGGGGCCAGCTTTACCCAGATTAGGGGAAATTGATTTAATGACTTTGATTCTGTGGCTCTGAAGGTGATATCTTTTCTAACAGATTTCAGTGTGATATTTCTTTCTTTTCATCAAGAAAACTGAACAAAAAGTAGACAGCAGATTCATCATTTAAGTGTTTGTATGAATGGATTACAGTTCTTGAGATATGAATGAACATATCTGTTTGTAAAACATTTTAATTTTGTACAATTATGATATCTATTTAAGTTTTAGAATAAAGATATTTAAAATAAAAAAGGAGGGAAGAGTGACATGGTGTCGCTGTGGTTAGCGCTGCTGCATCACAGCAAGAAGGTTCCGCTGGGTCAGTTGGCATTTCTGTGTGCAGTTTCCATGTTCTCTCCGTGTTGGCGTGGGTTTCCTCAAGGTGCTTTGGTTCCCCCCACAGTAAGTAAATTAGTAAATCAGTAGGTAACTTGGGTAAGCTAAATTGTCTGTATGTTTTCCAGTGATGGGTTGCTGCTGGAAGGGCATCCGCTGCGTTGAACATGCTGAATAAATTGGATTATTCATTATAATATTGATAATGTAATTTTTTTTTTAAATAAGAAAAATCACTTATTTTAGTGAATGATTTATGAATTTAAATTGTAATTATTTACAGAGGTCTTCTATGTCACACTTCTCAAGTAAGCATCGTCTGAATGTGAAGACGCTGCAGGCAGTGGTGTTGTGTAAATCCATGAATGAACGTTCTAAAGTAAAGATTTCCCAATCTCAGGTAGTAGGGAATAGTAAACACCATTTAGCAACCCTGCCAGTCAGAACTTGGGTCATGCAGTGTGTAAATAAATAGCAACTAAGTGAATGAAGTATCACTGTGTTACTTAAATTTTAGGTATGTCACTTCCTTTACCAATTTCAACACACTTCTGTGCCCGTGCTTCTGTGATGTCTGTCATTGCTAGGTAACAATCAGCTGCACTTTCCAAGGAACTGCCAAACTGACAAACCCTTGCTGTAGCTCTGATACAAGCTTTGTTTATGAAGAAAATTAAAAGCACAGCAGTGTGCGCATGCTCTGTGTTTGTGTATGTATGTGTAAAAATATATGGTGTAACGGATCACACATTTCATGGTTTGGATCACACTACGGTTTTTGAATCATGGATTGGACCATTTTTCAGATCAGCAAAAAAGGGAGGAGACAAATGTCAATTGCTTTCCATTTATATAAAAATATTACTGCTAAAACCATTGGTTTTAACAAACAGAACTTAGAACCTGTAGTAACAATAAAACCTTTAATAACAATAAAAATCAAGAAAGAACCAGCTGAAAAAAGGAAAATAATAAATATGAAAAATGATCGTTGCTGCTGTTGTTGATAATGCTAAAAATAGAAATCTAACATCTTGTACAGCATCCCATGTTTATTTTCATTTAATGATTCAACAATTCACACAAAACTTCATGTTTCAGTACAGGTGCATACAGTGACATCATTTTGATGGTTGTTTGTCGCCACTCATTGGTTACACAATGTAATTGCTACAGCATTTACCAGCGTCAAGTTCCATTAAATTGAGATTTTAATCTTTACCATAAACATCAGTGTTTATATCTGAACTATAAACTGTTCTCCCAGTACTTCTGTGTTATTTGATTGTTTGTAACTAACTGAAAAAGTGTAAAACTAAACCTCTCTCTCGATCAAACACAGATTTGAATGCAGGGCTTCGAAGGATTATTTAACATGCAAACCATTATCATTTATCATTCATGTAGCGCGGGTTTGAATTGAGATCACGATCTTTTAATGTTTAATTGTGCAGCTTTACACTGACTGCATTAATACAGGCTAAACAAACAGTGACAGAAAACACCTTTAATTAATAACCTAAGAAAGCATTTAGGTCCCACCACAACTTTTTTTGTCATCCTTATGTTTTACAGGGAAGCCAAAGTGCTTTCATACAAGTGATTTGAATCACGCGAGAGGCGATCGCAATTGTTATAAGTGTTGGATTAACCTAAAAGTTCAAAAAAGTTATTAATTCGCGGGTCACGTGTGATCTAAACTGTGGGTTGTGATCTCCCTTATATATATATATATATATATATATATATATATATACTGTATGTGTGTGTATATGAGTGAGAGAGGGAGTACATTAAGGGTGTGGTATGTTGAATTGTTTTCCACCTGCCAAGTTTGATATCTAGTTTCATCATAAGGGCAATCTTTCACTACATAAACATA